>NC_091473.1:150715739-150758239 GCF_036971445.1 Narcine bancroftii
AACCTTGTTCACCACTTCATGGCAGCAAAGTGTTGGACCAATCACGGACTAGTTGAGCCCCTTCAGCTGATCCATCCGAACCTACCCCACAATATATCCCTTCCTTCCCTCACATGAATTTATATTCACGTACCTATCTTCGAGTCTTTTCAATATCCCTATTGTACCAGTTTTGACCATCACCACTGCAACGCATTCCAGGGACCCACTACACTGTGTGACAAAACATAGCACTCTCGTCTCCGCTAAACCTTTATCCTCTCATCTTATTTTGGAGTCCTCTGGTATTCTTGCCCTAGAATATATGTGCTGGTTGTCAACCCAATCTGTACCTCTCCTCATCTCGTGGGCCTCTATTTCAGTCACCTCTCATCCTTCTTTGGTGTCCAGAGAAAAGCCCTAACTCTGCTAACCTTGCCTCATCAGACCTTTTCCAATCCAGCCACCATCCTCGTAAATCTCCTCTGCACTCTCTCCAAAGCTTCCACGTCCATCCTGTCATGAGGCAACCAGGAATGCACACAACAGCCAAGTGTGGTCTGACTCAAGATTTAGAGTTCTGCAACTTTACTTCTCCGTTCTTGAACTCAATTCCCCTAATTAATGAAGGCCAGCACACAATACTCCTCCTTAACCAACCTATCAATTTGCGCAGCAAACTTGAGAGATCTATGGAGATGAACCTTAACATTTCTCTGATCTGCCACACTGTTAATAATGCTGCCATTCACCACGAACTCTGCCCTCAAGTACAACCTTCAAAAGTGCATCACTTCACATTTCTCCAGATTGATCACCATCTGCCAATTCTCTATGACAACGTTCTACATTGTCCACAACACCTCTACCTTTGATTCATCCGCTGACGTACCCACCCGTCCATGCCCATCGACATTCATAAAAAAAACCACACAGCAGGGGTCCCAGGACACCGGAGCATTGACCTCCAGGCATCATATGTTCCATATCATCATATAACCATTTACGGAGCGGAAACAGGCCATGTTCCATCTACTACTACTCTCTCCTTTCTGCAGGCAAGTGAATTCTGAATCCAAACAACCAAGGCTCCATGGATCCCATGCCTCAGGACGTACTGAATGAGGCCACTGTGGTGACCTAGCCCAAAACCTCAAAAAATATCCACGTGTAGCACATCCACCCTTTTACCTTCCTCAATTTCCTTCATCACCTCCTTGGAAAACTCAATCATGATCATGGGGCGAGCCCTAGGACTGCGGAGTGGAGGCTTCCCTAAACAAGGAAGGCACTGTTCAATGGAGGAGTAACAAGCCTCCACTCATTCTCCAGCCCTGGCCCACACAAAGACAGGAGTGGGGTTCCATTCACAGTCCAGTGACCCATCATCCATCTCAGCCATGTTAACGGCTCCACTCACCAGGAAGTCCCACCCTCCAAACTCTCCCTCTTTCCCTTTCCACTGCCCATCACACCCACCGCGTCCTCCTCCAGTCAGAGAGAAACTTTCGCTGTCCTGACCATCTCCCGCTTGCTTCCACCGATCCCCTCATAATCCCCCCTTCTCCACCACCAGCATCCTCCAATCACCTGCCAATGCCCTCTCACCCGCCTCCTGTATCAACCAATCACCTGCCAGTCCCCTTTCCCTGTATCGACCAATATCTAGACCGATATGTCGAGGAACCAACTCGGGAGCAGGCCATTTTAGATTGGGTATTATGCAATGATAAGGGGCTAATCGACACTCTTGTTGTGCGAGGCCCTTTGGGTGGGAGTGATCACAATATGATCGAATTCTCACTCGACATGGGGAGTGATGATATTAAAACCGAGACTAAGGTCCTGAATTTAAATAAATGGAACTATGATGGTATGAGACGGGAGTTGAGTAAGATTGATTTGGTGATTTATGGGGGAGTTGACTGTGGATAGGCAATGGAAAGCATTCACAGATCTAATGGAGAAATTGCAAAAATCGTTTCTACCGGTTTGGCATAAAAATAAACCAAAAAAAGTGACGACATGTAACCACTTAGAGCACAAAACAGGCCAGTTCAGCCCAACTAGTCCAGGCCTTAGCAAAGTCCCACCATCCTAGTCCCACTGACCAGCACCAGGTCCATACCCCTCTAGTCCCCTCCTATCCATGTAACGATCCAGTCTTTCCTTAAACGTAACCAATGATCCCGCCTCAACCACGTCTGTTGGAAGCTCATTTCACATCCCCACCACTTTTTGCATAATGAAATTTCCCCACATGTTCCCGTTAAAATTTTCCCCCTTCAATCTTCAACCATGCCCTCTCGTTTGAATCTCCCCCACTCTTAATTGAAAAAGCCTATCCACGTTTACTCTGTCTGTCCCTTTTAAAATCTTAAACACCTCGATCAAGTCCCCTCTCAATCTTCTACGCTTCTGAGAAAAAAGCCCCAGTCTGCACAACCTTTCCCTGTAACTCAAACCTTGAAATCCTGTTAACATTCTCATGAACCTTCTCTGCACTCTCTCTATTTTGTTTATATATTTCCTATAATTTGGTGACCAAAACTGTACACAGTACTCCAAATTTGGCCTCACCAATGCCTTGTACAATTTCATCAAAACCTCCCTACTCTTGAATTCGATACTCCAATTTATGAAGGCCAACATTCCAAATGCCTTCTTCACCACACCATCTACCTGAGTATCAGCCTTGAGGGTACTATTTACCATAACTCCTAAATCCCTTTGTTGCTCTTCACGCCTCAATTGTATACCATTCAATGTATATGACCTATTTAAATTTGCCTTTCCAAAATGCAGCACCTCACATTTATCTGCATTAAATTCCATCAGCCATTTCTCAGCCCACACCTCCAGCCTTCCTAAATCACCTTTTAATCTATGGTAATCTACCTCACTGTCACAACACCACCGACCTTTGTGTCATCCGCAAACTTATCCAATTCTCCACCCCTACATCCAGATCGTTTATATATATATAACAAATAATAGTGGCCCCGGGACCGAACCCTGAGGAACTCCACTAGTCACCGGCCTCCAATTGGACAAACAATTTTCTACCACGACTCTCTGACAATTCCCATCCAACCATTCCTGAATCCATTTCACTACCACCTTATTTATACCTAATGCCTCTACCTTTTTTCCTAACCTCCTGTGGGGAACTTTGTCAAAAGCTTTACTAAAGTCCAAATATACAACATCCACCGCTTTCCCTTCATCAACCTTTTTTGTAACCCCCTCGAAGAACGCGAAATGTTTTGTCAAGCATGATCTACCCCGACAAAACCATGCTGATTACGCCCTCACAATCCCTCTTCCTCCAAATAGTTGTAAATACCATCCCTCAGAACACTTTCCATCAACGTGCCCACTACCGACGTCAGACTAACGGGCCTAGAAATCCCAGGTTTACATTTAGACACTTTCTTAAACAGCGGAACAACATGCGCCACCCTCCAATCCTTTGGCACCACCCCCGTGGCCAGTGACATCCTAAATATCTCTGTTAATGGCCCCACTGACCGTCCACTAGCCTCCCTGAGTGTCATAGGGAATATTTTGTCCGGTCCAGGAGATTTATCCACCTTTATCTTTTTTAACACAGCCATCACTACCTCCTCGGTTATGCTTATGTGCTTCATGACCTCCCAACGATTCTTCTTTACTTCAACTGGTTCAACATTTTTTTCCTTCGTGAATGCCGAGGCAAAGAAATCATTCAAAATTTCCCCCATTTCCTCTGACTTCTCACTCAGCCTACCCTCGCTATCTACAAGGGGACCAATTTTATCCTTCACTAATCATTTACTTTTAATGTACTTATAGAAACCCTTTGAATTTATTTTTACTCTGTCAGCCAAAGCCTCTTCGTGCCTTTTTTTGGCCTTTCTAATTTCTTTCTTAAGATTCCTTCTACACTCCTTGTAGTCCTCCTTCAATTTCTCAGCTCCCTGCTCTTTATACCTCTTGTACTCCTCCCTTTTTCTCCTCACCAAATTTCCAATATTCCTCGAAAACCAAGCCTCCCTATGACTTCCAGCCTTTCCTTTGATCCACACTGGGACATAACTACTCTGTACCCTCAAAATTTCTTATTTGAATATCCTCCATTTTTCATTAACATCCTTACCTGAAAATATCCTGTCCCACTCAATACTCCCCAAATCCCTTCTTATTCCTTCGAAATTTGCTCTTTTGCAATCCAGAACCTCAACTTTAGGCCTCTCCTTGCTCTTCCCTAAAATTACCCTAAAACTTACAGAATTATGATCACTAGACCCAATTGGATCTCCAACATTAATGTCCGCCTCCTGACCTAGCTCGTTCCCTAACAGGAGATCCAGTATTACACTATCCCAAGTCGGTTCTTCTACTAACTGATTTAGAAAACAATCCTGAACACATTTAACTAACTTCAGCCCATCCTGCCCTCTAACCGTATGTGTATCCCAATCAAAGTTAAAATCTCCCATGATCACTAACCTATGATTTTCACACAAATACGTTATCTCCCTACAAATTTGTTCCTCTTATTTTCTTGGCCCATTGGGTGGTCTGTAATACACCCCTGTTAGCACCCTCTTGCCACCTCCACCCCTCAATTCCACCCAAGCAGCCTCACTGGTCGATCCCTCCATAACATCCTGCCACCTCACGGCAGTAATGTCCTCCTTAACAAGCAGAGCACCTCCTCCTCCTTTTTTACCCCCTGATTTATCACATCTTAAACAAATGTATCCTGGAATATTAAGTTGCCAGTCCTGCCCCTCCTGTAGCCAGGTCTCACTAATTGCCACAATATCGTGACACCAAGTATCTATCCATGCTCTCAGCTCATCTACCTTGTTCACTATGCTTCTTGCATTAAAATATATGCATCACAGAGAATGACCATCACCTATATTCTCTTTTTTACATTCTACCCTTATCTCCATTCTACCTTTCTTATCTTTTTTATTCCTATCTAGGTGGCCATACTCCCTGGTCACTGCTCTCACACTCTGTTCCCCACCCCCCTACCAAACTAGTTTAAACCTTCCCCCACAGCTCTAGAAAATCTGCTTGCCAGCACATTGGTCCCCCTCAAGTTCAAGTGGAGTCCGTCCCTCTTGTACAGGTCCGACCTTCCCCAGAAGAGATCCCAACGATCCAGAAATCTTATCCCTTGCCCCCTGCACCATCTCTTTAGCCACGCATTCATCCTCCACATCCTCCTATTTCTACCCTCACTAGCGCGTGGCACGGGCAGCAATCCAGAGATTACTACCTTAGAGATCCTGTTTTTTAACTTTCTACCTAATTCTACATAATCCTGTTTCAGGACCTCATCCCCACTTCTAACTAAGTCATAGGTCCCCACATGGACCACGACTTCTGGCTGTTCTCCTTCCCCTTGCAGAATTCTACGTACTCGATCAGAGATATCCCTGACCCTGGCACCAGGGAGGCAACATACCAACCTGGATCCCCGATCTCATCCCACAAACCTTCTAACTGTCCCTCTGACTAATGAATCCCTAACTACAAGAATCCTATCCTTTTCCTTCTTTCCCTTCTGAACCTCAGGGGAAGCCCCTGTGCCAGATACCTGACCCCCACGACTCATCCCTGATAAGCTGTTCCCCCCAGCAGTTTCCAAAGCCAAATACATGTTGCTGAAGGGCACTTCCACAGGGGTACTCTGCACTGGTGCTCTCCCTCCTTTCCTCACAGTCAACCAATTCCCTGAGTCCTGCCTTCTAGGGGTGAATATCTCCCTGTAACTCCTCTCTATCACCGCCTCTGCTTCCCTTATGATCCTCAGTTCATCCATTTGCAGCTCAAGCTCCCAACACGGTCACTCATTATATACAATTGGATGCACCTTTTGCAGATGTAGTCGTCAGGAACAGCTGTGCAGTCTCTGATTTCCCACATCCCACAATTGGAGCACTTAAGTACCCCAACTGACTCCATTTCCTACTTTCTTACTATAATACACTTGACTAATAAGTTCCTTCTTAGCCCCTGCTCACCGAAGTCCCTCGAGCCAAAGTCCCTACTCCTTCACTGGGCCACTCCTCGAGCCAAAGTCCCCACTCCTTCACTGGGCCACTCCTCGAGCCAAAGTCCCCACTCCTTCACTGGGCCACTCCTCGAGCCAAAGTCCCCACTCCTTCACTGGGCATCTCACTCACTGCGCCGCGCCTTGCTGGCCGCTCCATCCTTTTCTACTCCTTTTATTAGCCCCTTACCAATTCACCCCAATTAACTCCCGGCTCCTCCTCCTCCTCCTCCTCTTCTCACCTGACACCAGGCACTGACTCACTGTCTCCTCCGACCCCAAGTCTGACCTGACCGTGGATAACAAGGGAAATTAGAGACAGTATTAGGTCCAAAGAGAGAGCATATCAATTGGCCAAAAAATTACCACAACCAAACACTGGGAGCAGTTCAAGTTGCATCAAAGGAGGACAAAGGGATTAATCAAGAGAGCAAAAATAAATTATGAAAGTAAGCTTGCGGCAAATATAAAAACTGACTGCAAAATCTTTTATAAATATGTCAAGGGGAAAAGAGTGGTCAAATCCAGAGTAGGTCCTTTGCAGTCTGAATCAGGGGAATATATAATGGGGAAGAAGGAGATGGCAGACCAATTAAATTTTTACTTTAGTTCTGTTTTTACAAGAGAGGATACAAATAACCTCCCAAGGATGTTGGGAAACATAGAGACTAATGCAAGGGAGGAACTGAAAGAAATCAGTATCTCTAAGGACATGGTCTTGGGGAAATTGATGGGATTGAACACAGATAAATCCCAAGGGCCTGATAATCTACATCCTCGGGTACTCAAGGAAGTGGACATTCAGATAGCAGATGCTTTAAGAATTATTTTCCAGAACTCAATAGACTCAGGATCAGTACCCATGGATTGGAGGGTAGCTAATGTTACCCCACTATTTAAAAAGGGGGGTAGAGAAAAAGCCGGGAATTATAGGGCGGTGACCCTGACATCAGTAGTGGGCAAAATGATGGAATCCATTATTAAGAATGTAATAGCGGAGCATATGACTAGCAGGGAAGGGATCGGACGGAGTCAACATGGATTTACAAAAGGTAAATCGCGCTAAAAAAATCTATTGGAAATCTTAGAGATGGTGACAGGTAAAATAAATGGGGGAGAGCTAGTGGATGTGGTCTACCTGGACTTCCAAAAGGCCTTCGATAAGGTCCCGCATAAACCACTGGCTTCCAAAATCAAGGCTCATGGGATTGGGGTCAAAGTATTGCTGTGGATTGAGAACTGTCTGGCAGGTAGAAGACAGAGAGTTGGGATAAATGGCTCGTTTTCTGAATGGCAGGCGGTGACCAGTGGGGTGCCATGGGGATCTGTACTTGGACCCCAGTTGTTCACAATTTACATTAATGATTCAGATGAGGGGATTGGATGTAATATCTCTAAATTTGCAGATGACACTAAGCTAGGAGGGGTTGTGTGCATGGAAGAGGGGGTCAGGAAGCTCCAGTGTGATTTGGATCAATTGAGGGACTGGGCAGATCCATGGCAAATGCACTACAATGTGGATAAATGTGAGGTGATCCACTTTGGTGATACAAACCGGAGGGCAGATTACTATTTGAATGGCAATAGATTAAGAGATGGGGAAGTGCAGAGAGACCTAGGGGTACTTGTACACCAGTCTCTGAAGGTGAGCATGCAAGTACAGCAGGCAGTTAAAAAGGCAAATGCTATGTTGGCCTTCATATAAAGACTGTTTGAGTATAGGAACATGGATACCTTACTGCAGCTGTACAGGGCCTTGGTGAGACCACACCTGGAGTATTGAGTGCTGTTTTGGTCACCTTATCTAAGGAAGGAAGTTCTTGCAATGGAGGGAGTGCAGCGGCGATTCAGAAGGCTGATACCTGGAATAGCAGGAATGACTTATGAGGAAAGATTGGGCAAATTGGGATTGTATTCGCTGGAGTTTTGAAGATTGAGAGGGGATCTCATAGAGACATATAAAATACTGGCAGGACTGGACAGAATGGATGCAGATGGGATGTTTCCAAGGATGGGAAAATCCAGAACCCGGGGCCATGGTTTGAGGATAATAGTCAAACCATTTAGGATCGAGATGAGGACGAATTTCTTTACCCAGAGGGTGGTGAATCTGTGGAATTCATTGCCACCCAGGGCAGTAGAGGCAGGTTCATTAAATATATTTAAGAGGGAATTAGATCTATTTCTTCAGTATAAGTGTATTAAAGGTAGCGGAGAGAAGGCGGGGACGGGGTACTGAACTTTACGAACAGCCATGATTTCGTTGAATGGCGGAGCAGGCTCGAAGGGTCGAATGACCTACTCCTGCTCCGATGTTTCTATGTTTCTATCCTGACAGTTCCCTCCCCCTTCCAACTGTATTCACCAAGCACCTCGCTTGTCCTTTTCCACATATATCCACCAATCAGCTCTCTCACCCTCTCCCACCTTCTGCTGCAAGTCTCATTTGGACGGGCAGGACTGGGTGTAGGGTAGGGTGAGGTTGGGTCTGACCCACTCCACCACTCCTGACTCAACATTGCTTACCTTGATCATCTTCACCAGCTGCTCCACCCCACTGTCCCTGGGGAAGATGAGCTGTCCCAATAACAGCTCAGCCAACACACAGCCAGCTGAATAGATATCTGCAAGAGAGGGAAGGCCTGGAGTCAATGTCACAGAGTACCGAGGGACGTGAGAGACGGTGGAGTTGAGTGTGTGTACTGTCCCATTGAACAACCCGGGGTCAGACACAGGGTGAAGCTCTGAGATGTGCAGAGCAACAAAGACAGTACCCCGTTTCCGCATGCTCTCCGTAACCTTCAATACCCCTATACTAATCTATTTCCCTCTTAAATAGATTTATTTCCCTCTTAAATATATTTAATGACACACTCTGAGGCACCTCACCCTCCCTCTCCCTAGTACTTCTTACCCTATATAACCATATAACCACTTACAACACAGAACAGGCCAGTTCGGCCCTACAAGTCCATGCCGTAGCAAATCCCCACCCTCCTCGTCCCACTGACCAGCATCCGGTCCATACCCCTCTAGTCCTCTCCTATCCATGTAACGATCCAGTCTTTCCTTAAACGTAACCAATGATCCCGCCTCAACCACGTCTATCCGAAGCTCATTCCACATCCCCACCACCCTCTGCGTAAAGAAATTTCCACTCATGTTCCCCTTATAATTTTCCCCCTTCAATCTTAAACCATGTCCTCGAGTTTGAATCTCCCCCTTTCTTAATTGAAAAAGCCTATCCACATTTACTCTGTCTGTCCCTTTTAAAATCTTAAACACCACTATGAAGTCGCCCCTCAATCTTCTACGCTCCAGAGACAAAAGCCCCGCTTTGCACAACCTTTCCCTGTAAATCAAACCTTGAAATCCTGTCAACATTCTCATGAACCTTCTCTGCACTCTCTCTATTTTGTTTATATCTTTCCTATAATTTGGTGACCAAAACTGTACACAGTACTCCAAATTTGGCCTCACTAATGCCTTGTACAATTTCATCATAACCTCCCTACTCTTGAATTCGATACTCCAATTTATGAAGGCCAACATTCCAAATGCCTTCTTCACCACACCATCTACCTGAGTATCAGCCTTGAGGGTACTATTTACCATAACTCCTAAATCCCTTTGTTGCTCTTCACGCCTCAATTGTCTACCATTCAATGTATATGACCTCTTTAAATTTGCCTTTCCAAAATACAGCACCTCACATTTATCTGTATTAAATTCCATCAGCCATTTCTCAGCCCACACCTCCAGCCTTCCTAAATCACCTTTTAATCTACGGTGATCTACCTCACTGTCCACATCACCACCGACCTTTGTGTCATCCGCAACTTCCTTATGCAATTCTCCACCCCTACATCCAGATCGTTAATATATATAACAAATAATAGTGGACACAGGACCGAACCCTGAGGAACTCCACTAGTCACCGGCCTCCAATTGGACAAACAATTTTCTACCACGACTCTCTGACACCTCCCATCCAACCATTGCTGAATCCATTTCACTACCACCTTATTTATACTTTATGCCTCTACCTTTCTTCCTAACCTCCTGTGGGGAACTTTTTCAAAAGCTTTACTAAAGTCCAAATAGACAACATCCACAACTTTCCCTTCATCAAACTTTTCTGTAACCCCCTAGAAGAAATCAAAATTTTTTGTCAAGCATGATCTACCCCTGACAAAACCATGCTGATAACTCCCTCGCAATCCCTCTTCCTCCAAATAGTTGTAAATACCATCCCTCAGCACACTTTCCATCAACTTGCCCACCACAGACATCAGACTTACAGGCCTATAATTCCTAGGTTTGCATTTGGACTCTTTCTTAAACAGCGGAACAACATGCGCCACCCTCCAATCCTTTGGCACCACCCCCGTGGCCAGTGACATCCTAAATATCTCTGTTAATGGCCCCACTGACCGTCCACTAGCCTCCCTGAGTGTCATAGGGAATATTTTGTCCGGTCCAGGAGATTTATCCACCTTTATCTTTTTTAACACAGCCATCACTACCTCCTCGGTTATCCTTATATGCTTCATGACATCCCCACTATTCTTCTTAACTTCAACTGGTTCAACATTTTTTTCCTTTGTGAATACCGAGGCAAAGAAATCATTCAAAATTTCCCCCATTTCCTCTGACTTCTCACTCAGCCTACCCTCGCTACCTACAAGGGGACCAATTTTATCCCTCACTAATCTTTTACTTTTAATGTACTTATCGAAACCCTTTGGATTTATTTTTACTCTGTCAGCCAATACCTCTTCATGCCTTTTTTTGGCCTTTCTAATTTCTTTCTTAAGATTCCTTCTACACTCCTTGTAGTCCTCCTTCAACTTCTCAGCTCCCTGCTCTTTATACCTCTTGTACACCTCCCTTTTTCTCCTCACCAAATTTCCAATATTCCTCGAAAACCAAGCCTCCCTATGACTTCCAGCCTTTCCTTTGATCCACACTGGGACATAACTACTCTGTACCCTCAAAATTTCTTATTTGAATATCCTCCATTTTTCATTAACATCCTGACCTGAAAATATCCTGTCCCACTCAATACTCCCCAAATCCCTTCTTATTCCTTTGAAATTTGCTCTTTTGCAATCCAGAACCTCAACTTTAGGCCTCTCCTTGCTCTTCCCTAAAATTACCCTAAAACTTGCAGAATTATGATCACTAGACCCAATTGGATCTCCAACATTAATGTCCGCCTCCTGACCTAGCTCGTTCCCTAACAGGAGATCCAGTATTACACTATCCCAAGTCGGTTCTTCTACTAACTGATTTAGAAAACAATCCTGAACACATTTAACGAACTTCAGCCCATCCAGCCCTCGAACTGTATGTGTATCCCAATCAAAGTTAAAATCTCCCATGAACACTAACCTATGATTTTCACACATATACGTTATCTCCCTACAAATTTGTTCCTCTAATTTTCTTGGCCCATTGGGTTGTCTGTAATACACCCCTGTTAGCACCCTCTTGCCTCCTCCACCCCTCAATTCCACCCAAGCAGCCTCACTGGTCGATCCCTCCATACCATCCTGCCACCTCACGGCAGTAATGTCCTCCTTAACAAGCAGAGCACCTCCTTCTCCTTTTTTACCCCCTGATCTATCACATCTAAAACAAATGTATCCTGGAATATTAAGTTGCCAGTCCTGCCCCTCCTATAGCCAGGTCTCACTAATTGCCACAATATCGTGACCCCAAGTATCTGTCCATTCTCTCAGCTCATCTACCTTGTTCACTATGCTTCTTGCATTAAAATATATGCATCTCAGAGAATGACCCTCACATATATTCTCTTTTTTACCTTCTACCCTTATCTCCATCCTACCTTTCTTATCTTTTTTATTCCTATCTAGGTGGCCATACTCCCTGGAAAACTGCTCTCACACTCTGTTCCCCACCCCACTGCCAAACTAGTTTAAACCTTCCCCCACTGCTGTAGCAAATCTGCTTGCCAGCACATTGGTCCCCCTCCAGTTCAAGTGGAGTCCGTCCCTCTTGTACAGGTCAGACCTTCCCCAGAAGAGATCCCAATGATCCAGAAATCTTATCCCTTGCCCCCTGCACCATCTCTTTAGCCACGCATTCATCCTCCACATCCTCCTATTTCTACCCTCACTAGCGCGTGGCACGGGCAGCAATCAAGAGATTACTACCTTGGAGGTCCTGTTTTTTAACTTCCTACCAAATTCTACATAATCCTGTTTCAGGACCTCATCCCCACTTCTAACTAAGTCATAGGTCCCCACGTGGACCACGACTTCTGGCTGTTCTCCTTCCCCTTGCAGAATTCTATGTACTAGATCAGAGATATCCCTGACCCTGGCACCAGGGAGGCAACATACCAACCTGGATCCCCGATCTCATCCCACAAACCTTCTATCTGTCCCTCTGACTAATGAATCCCTAACTACAAGAATCCTATCCTTTTCCTTCTTTCCCTTCTGAACCTCAGGGGAAGCCCCTGTGCCAGATACCTGACCCCCACGACTCATCCCTGATAAGCTGTTCCCCCCAGCAGTATCCAAAGCCAAATACATGTTGCTGAGGGGCACTTCCACAGGGGTACTCTGCACTGGCACTCTCCCTCCTTTCCTCACAGTCAACCAATTCCCTGAGTCCTGCCTTCTAGGGGTGACTGTCTCCCTGTAACTCCTCTCTATCACCGCCTCTGCTTCCCTTATGATCCTCTGTTCATCCATTTGCAGCTCAAGCTCCCAACACGGTCACTCATTATATACAATTGGATGCACCTTTTGCAGATGTAGTCATCAGGAACAGCTGTGCAGTCTCTGATTTCCCACATCCCACAATTGGAGCACTTAACTACCCCAACTGACTCCATTTCCTCCTTTCTTACTATAATACCCTTGACTAATAAGTTCCTTCTTAGCCCCTGCTCACCGAAGTCCCTCGAGCCAAAGTCCCTACTCCTTCACTGGGCCACTCCTCGAGCCAAAGTCCCCACTCCTTCACTGGGCCACTCCTCGAGCCAAAGTCCCCACTCCTTCACTAGGCCACTCCTCGAGCCAAAGTCCCCACTCCTTCACTGGGCCACTCCTCGAGCCAAAGTCCCCACTCCTTCACTGGGACACTCCTCGAGCCAGAGTCCCCACTCCTTCACTAGGCCACTCCTCGAGCCAAAGTCCCCACTCCTTCACTGGGCCACTCCTCGAGCCAAAGTCCCCACTCCTTCACTGGGACACTCCTCGAGCCAGAGTCCCCACTCCTTCACTGGGTCACTCACTCACTTCGACGCTCCACGCTGGCCGCTCCCTCCTTTTCTACTCCTTTTATTAGCCCCTTACCAATTAACCCCAATTAACTCCCAGCTCCTCCTTCTCCTCCTCTCACCTGACACCAGGCACTGACTCACTGTCTCCTCCGACCCCAAGTCTGACCTGACCATTGATAACAAGGGAAATTGGAGACAGTATTAGGTCCAAAGAGAGAGCATATCAATTGGCCAAAAAATTACCACAACCAAACACTGGGAGCAGTTCAAGATGCATCAAAGGAGGACAAAGGGATTAATCAAGAGAGCAAAAATAAATTACGAAAGTAAGCTGGCGGCAAATATAAAAACCGACTGCAAAATCTTTTATAAATATGTCAAGAGGAAAAGATTGGTGAAATCCAGAGTAGGTCCTTTGCAGTCGGAATCAGGGGAATATATAATGGGGAATAAGGAGATGGCAGACCAATTAAATTTTTACTTTAGTTCTGTTTTTACAAGAGAGGATACAAATAACCTCCCAAGGATGTTGGGAAACATAGAGACTAATGCAAGGGAGGAACTGAAAGAAATCAGTATCTCTAAGGACATGGTCTTGGGGAAATTGATGGGATTGAAGGCAGACAAATCCCAAGGGCCTGATAATCTACATCCTAGGGTACTCAAGGAAGTGGACATTCAGATAGCAGATGCTTTAAGAATTATTTTCCAAAACTCGATAGACTCAGGATCAATACCCATGGAGTGGAGGGTAGCTAATGTTACCCCACTATTTAAAAATTGGTGTAGAGAAAAAGCGGGGAATTATAGGTCGGTGAGCCTGACGTCAGTAGTGGGCAAAATCATTGAATCCATTATTAAGGATGTAATAGCGGAGCATAAGACAACAGAGAAGGGATCGGACGGAGTCAACATGGATTTACAAAAGGTAAATCGTGCTTGACAAATCTATTGGAATTCTTTGAGATGGTGACAGGTAAAATAAATGGGGGATAGCCAGTGGATGTGGTGTACCTGGACTTCCAAAAGGCCTTCGGTAAGGTCCCGCATAAACCACTGGCTTCCAAAATCAAGGCTCATGGGATTGGGGGCAAAGTATTGATGTGGATTGAGAACTGTCTGGCAGGTAGAAGACAGAGTTGGGATAAATGGCTCGTTTTCTGAGTGGCATGCGGAGAACAGTGGGGTGCCACAGGGATCTGTACTGGGACCCCATCTGTTCACAATTTACATTAATGATCTGGATGAGGGGATTGGGTGTAATATCTCCAAATTTGCAGATGACACTAAGCTAGGAGGGGTTGTGTGCACGGAAGAGGGGGTCAGGAAGCTCCAGTGTGATTTGGATCAATTGAGGGACTGGGCAGATCCATGGCAAATGCACTACAACGTGGATCAATGTGAGGTTATCCACTTTGGTAATACAAACCGGAGGGCAGATTACTATTTGAATGGCAATAGATTAAGAGATGGGGAATTGCAGAGAGACCTAGGGGTACTTATACACCAGTATCTGAATGAGAGCATGCAGGTAGAGCAGGCGGTTAAAAAGACAAATGGTATTTTGTCCTCCATATCAAGAGGGTTTTAGTATAGGAACAAGGATATCTTACTGCAGCTGTACAGGGCCTTGGTGAGACCCCACCTGGAGTATTATGTGCAGTTTTGGTCACCTTACCTAAGGAAGGAAGTTCTTGCAATGGAGGGAGTGCAGAGGCGATTCACCAGGCTGATACCTGGAATGGCAGGAATGACTTATGAGGAAAGATTATGCGAATGGGGGTTGTACTCGCTGGAGTTTAGAAGATTGAGAGGGGATCTCATAGAGACATATAAAATTCTGGCAGGACTGGACAGAATGGATGCAGATGGGATGTTTCCAAGGATGGGAAAATCCAGAACCCGGGGCCATGGTTTGAGGATAATAGGCAAACCATTTAGGACCGAGATGAGGAGGAATTTCTTGACCCAGAGGGTGGGGAATCTGTGGAATTCATTGCCACAGAGGGCAGTGGAGGCAGGTTCATTAAATATATTTAAGAGGGAATTAGATCTATTTCTTCAGTATAAGGGTATTAAAGGTTACGGAGAGAAGGCGGGGATGGGGTGCTGAACTTTAAGATCAGCCATGATCTCGTTGAATTGTGGAGCAGGCTCGACGGGTCGAATGACCTACTCCTGCTCTGATGTTTCGATGTTTCTATCCTAACATTTCCCTCCCCCTTCCACCTGTATTCACCAAGCACTTCGCTTGTCCCTTCCCACATACATCCACCAATCAGCTCTCTCACCCTCTCCCACCTTCTGCTGCGGGTCTCATCTGGACAGGCAGGTCTGGGCGTAGGGTAGGGTGAGGTTGGGTCTGACACTCCCCCACCACTCTTGACTCAACATTGCTTACCTTGATCATCTCCACCAGCTGCTCCACCCCACTGTCCCTGGGGAAGATAAGCTGTCCCAATAAGAGCTCAGCCAACACATAGCCAGCTGAAAAGATATCTGCAAGAGAGGGAAGGCCTGGCGTCAATGTCACAGGGTGTCGAGGGACGTGAGAGACAGTGAAGTTGAGTGTGGGGACTGTCCAATTGAACAACCCGGGTGAATGAAGCTCTCTCCGCACCGTCATATCACACACTCTGAGGCACCTCACCCTCCCTTGCCATGGTACCTCTCCCTCCCTCTCCCTAGTCATTCTTACCCTATATAACCATATAACCCCTTACAGCACAGAACAGGCCAGTTCAGCCCTACTAGTCCATGCCATAACAAATCCCTACCCTCCTAGTCCCACTGACCAGCGCCCGTCCATACCCCTCCAGTCCTCTCCTATCCATGTAACTATCTAGTCTTTCCTTAAATTAAACCAATAATCCCGCCTCGACCACGTCTATCGGAAGCTCATTCCACATCCCCACCACCCTCTGCATAAAGAAATTTCCCCTCATGTTCCCCTTATAATTTTCCCCCTTCAATCTTAAACCATGTCCTCTAGTTTGAATCTCCCCTACTCTTAAGTGAAAAAACCTATCAACGTTTACTCTGTCTGTCCCTTTTAAAATCTTAAACATCTCTATCTAGTCCCCTCTCAATCTTCTACACTCCAGAGAAAAAAGCCCCAGTCTGCACAACCTTTTCCTGCAACTCAAACCTTGAAATCCTGTCAACATTCTCGTGAACCTTCCCTGCACTCTCTCTATTTTGTTTATATCTTTCCTATAATTTGGTGACCAAAACTGTACACAGTACTCCAAATTTGGCCTCACCAATGCCTTGTACAAAGTCATCATAACCTCCCTACTCTTGAATTCAATACTCCGATTTATGAAGGCCAACATTCCAAATGCCTTCGTCACCACACCATCTACCTGAGTATCAGCCCTGAGGGTACTATTTACCATCACTCCTAAATCCCTTTGTAGCTCTGCACATCTCAATAGCTACCATTTAATGCATATGACCTATTTAGATTTGCTTCCACTCTCTGGCACCTCTATCTCTGGCACCTCTCTCATCCTCCCCCTCTCTGGCACCTCTCCCCTCTTTCTCTGGCATATCCCTCATCCCTCTCTATGTCACATCTCTCCCTCGGATAACTCTGCCTCAATCTATCTCTTCCCACCTTGGATGAAGCTTTCTCTATTTTACATGAGAACACTCAACACGCTCCCCTCCCTCTCTATTTGGGACATCACCATCTCAGTCATCATGGGATACTCTCTCCACCTCAATCTCTATGCCCAACACCCCCCAACCCGTGACATCAACTTCTTACCTACGGGATAACCCTCTCTCTCTGTGCTGGACAGTTCTGCCTTTTTGCCTCAAGTGACAGGGCTGCCTTCCTAAAGTCTGGTTTATTACTCACCGGTATTTGAGATGTAGTCAGGAGCTCTAAAGATGAGCTCTGGTGCTCGATAATACTGGGGCCAATCAAATCTATGTGGTGGAAAGCAGGGGTGGATCACCGAAAATAGCACCTATGGCAGTGGTGGCCATCCTCTTGCAAGAGCAGGGCTTGATGGTGGCCATATTTTCTGTAGAGAACGAGAGGAAAGACTGAGCGTTTGTGTTCTTTGTACCTTTGATAGTGCCCCCACCCCCACCCATCCAGTGCCGGCCAAGTCATCCCACCCCCCCCAACAACACACCGTCAAACTGTCGGGATTCCATGCCTGGGGGTCGATGAGGGATCAAACGTTCCATGAAGGGGTTGATGGTCTAAAAAATTTGGGGATGTCCTTGAGACACACCAAGAGTCATAGCCTCCAGTCAGAGAGCCAGTCATCCACAACCACCCTCTGGTTTCTCGCACAAAGCTAATGCTGAAACCAACTTACGCATCACCAGAAATACCAAGCAACTGAACCTTCCTCCCATGTGGGAACCTCTTAAATGCTTTACTCAAGTCCATATAGACAAGTCTTCTCTTCATCAATATTCCTAGTATGTGCAGAAAGCCGTGATGGCTGGTCCTTATTTGTCCCTAACTGTCAAAATACTTCTATATCCAATCTCTTAGAGCACCTTCTAATGACTTGTTCACTCCTGATATTAGGCTCACCGGCCTATCATTTCCTAGGTTATTTTTGGAGCCTCTTTTTAAACAACGGGACAAGATGAGCTCCCCTCCAATCCTCCGGCACCTCACCTGTGGCTCAGGATGTTATTATATCTATCTGCCAGGGCGCTTGCAATTTCTGCACCAGCCTCCCTCAAATTCCAAGGGAACTGGGGATTTATCCCCCTTGATTCACTTTAAGACTACAAGCACTTCCTCCTCTTTATCTAGGTTCCCTGACCTCACTGCTTATACGCCTCGCTCCCCTAGACTCTGTGCCAGTTTCCTGAGCAAAAAGAGCCTTAAGAAAAAGCTAGAAGATCTCCCCCATCTCTTGTAGCTTCATACATAAGTGATCACTCTGATCTACAAGAGGACCAATTTTGTCCCTCCAGATTTCCCTATTAATTTGGTCCTGCATTTTTTAATCCTCCTCTCAAGATCCTCATTTGCTCCTTGTTGCCTGTATCAGCTGTACACCACTCTCTTCTTTGGAAAATCAAGGTTCCCTCTGCGTGCTAACTTTGCCTTTAATCTTCACATGCAGACCTTGTGTTTCCACTTTGAAAGCCTCCCACTGACTGAACACATTTTCCTGAGAACAAGCTGTTCCAATCCATGCTTTCTAGACCCTTTCTCATTTCCTCAAACTTGCCCTTTCTCCAATTTAGAATCTCAACCCAAAGACCAGGCCAATCCATCTCCATAATAAACTTGAAACAAATCACTGGACCCAAAATATTCCCCCCCCATATACATATGTCCCTCTTGTCTTGTTTGGCAATAGGTGATCCATTACTGCATTCTCTCTGGTTGGTACCTCTATTTATCGATTGAAAAACTTTCCTGGACACATTTGACAGACTCCAAGCCATCAGTCCCAGTCAATATGTGGAAAGTTCAAATCTACTATTCCACCCTTATGTTTGGAACATAAGAACATAGGAAATAGGAACAGGAGTAGGCCAAAAATGGCCCATCGAGCCTGCTCCGCCATTCAATACGATCATGGCTGATCTAATTTATGACCTAAATTCACCTACCTGCCTTCTCCCCATATCCCCTAATTCCTCTATCATGTAAAAATTGATCTAACTGAATTTTAAATATCTTTAATGAGGCAGCCTCAACCACTTCCCTGGTTAGAGAATTCCAAACATGCACTGCACTCTGGGAAAAACTATTTTTCCTCATCTCTGTGCTAAATCTACTCCCCAGAATCTTGAGGCTGTGTCCTCTCGTTTTAGTTTCCCTGGCCAGCTCAAAAAACCTTCCTACATCTATCCTATCCATACCATTCATAATCCTATATGTTTCTATAAGATCTCCTCTCATTCTTCTGAACTCGAGCGAAAACAATCCTCGACGATTTAATCTTTCCTGCAACTCTCTGCTATTTTCTCCAGATTTGCTCCTCTAATTCTCATTTACTGATGGGCAGTCTATAATACAAGCCCATGAGTGTGGTTATCCCTTTCCCGTTTAACAATTCCACCCAGAGACCCTCAATAGACAAGCCCGAGGGTCTGTCCTGTCTTAGCACTGCAATAATATTTCATATGATGTAACGCCACTCCTCTCCCTTTCATTCCTCTCCCTCTATCACATCGGAAACCACTGAAATGTCATGCTGCCAGTACTGGGCTTCCTCCCACCAAGCCTTACTAATGGCTACAGTTTCAAAGTTCCATGTGCCAATCCATGCTCCAAACATCTGCCTTTCTGACAATACCCCTTTCAGTGAAATAGATACACCTGAGAACATTTCCATCAGATACAACCGTTTGATTTCTGAATTGACACAGTCTGGACATCATCTTTTCCCTCCTCCACTCCCCTATCTGCTCTGTCAGTTTGGTTCCAATCTCCTTGCAAATCTAGATTAAACATCACCCATCCCCCACTCCACCAGAGGAACACTAGCAAACCTTCCTGCAAGAATAATCATCTCCCTTAACTTCAGATTAACCGTCCATCAGAACAGGTTCCAACCTCCCTGGAAGACCGCGTGAAATTTGAAACTGGGGTTAGTGGCACCATTAATAGCCCCGGGCGGGCTAACTAGGTTAGTCTGGTCACACTGTGTCTTGGTGCAGGTTCGCTCGACAAGAGGTGGCCCGTTTAGTGTTGCGGTAAGTGCAATGGTGTTACAGAGCCAGCGACCAGGGTATGAATCCAGCTCTGTCTCCCTGGCTTTATGTGGGTTTCCATCAGCTGCATAGTTACCTCCCACCCTTCAAAAACACATCAGGGGTGTAGGTCAATTGGGTGTAATTTGGTCGCAGGGGTTTATTTGATGAAAGGACCTGTGTCCATGCTGCATGTCTTAATTTAAATTTCAGGCTGTCCCATTTCTGAAAAATTGTTCATCCCCATCACCTTGAATCTTTTGCCCTGCAAGACCTTCGTGATGGTTATCAGCTCTCCACCATCCACCAGTCAGGCCTGGTACACCACACCGAAAGACCCACTGCCGATAATTTAAACATCTGTGTAGGGCACCTCCTATTTCCAGTGTGGCCACCACTCTTGTGGCCTTATTGCTATCTTCTGTGGGGCAGAAGCAGTAGCATTTACACACCCAGAGAGCACAGAACTGGCCATTTGTCCAACATGGTGTCTATCCTTCCCTCGAACTTTCTTCCAAACATCACCTCAATGTCAGAATTGATCCTCTGGTGGTTCGTTCCAGACTCTATTTTTTTTTAAATTTTATTGAGGAATTTTACAAAACCAAAATATATCTAATATAAAACTAACCCCTACAACCCCCCTCCTCCCCCGTCCCCCCTACACCCTCCCCACATCGGAGCCTTTTTTAAAACACAGTCAGACCGATTATGACAGGTTGCTGGATGGTGTGCTATGTCTCTACACCTTTCATCAGAAATAAAACTTTTGTTTAACATCTAAACACATACGTTCCAAATACACTGTTGGCTAAGTCTCCAAAAATTGTGAAGGAAACCAAATTGGCAAAAAGAATAATTGAGTTGATGAGGGGTTTAAATTTGGTTGAAATATGGCGACGGATGAATCCGACTGAGAAGGATTATTCTTTTTATGTAGCTCGTCATGAGTCATCCTCAAGAATAGATTTTTTTGGGAATCAGCTCATTTGCAGGGTAGGATTGAACAAGCTGTGTACAAGAGTAGGATTTTATCAGTCCATTCGTTGTTTTTAATTTCCTGTAATGTTTCCGAGATGGCGGGAATTAACTATCGTTGGAGATTTAATGAGATGTTGCTACAAAGCCCTGAATTTATTTTGTATGTCAACGATCAGATTAAGGTTTTTCAGAAACAAACGCGGGATCAGTTCACAGTAAATTTACGTTATGGGGTTCTTTAAAAGGATTCATACAGGGTCAAGTTATTCGTTACACAGCAAAAGTGAAGAAGCATCTTAAAGCAGAACTTCAAGATTTAGAAAAAGAAATTGCAGTATTGGAGAAGATATTTCAGAAAGATGCAACAGAAGAGAACAAGATACAGTTATCGACATCGAAGCTTCAATTATCATACACAGCAAACTTATCATTATGAAGAACGACTTATCCTTTCCAAATGAATACATGATTGAATTTTGTTCTGCCATCTTTGTATACTCAGTTCAACATCATTTTTCCAAGTGACAGCGGGACATTTTCGACCTACTGCCAACCGTGGACGTATAAATGCAATTTGAGGTTTCTCCAATCGTAAACCTGTCATTATCGTCTTCATATATCCCAATAAACATACCCATGGGTCGATATATAGATCTATTTTGAACAAACCTCACAAAAAGTTAATTATTTGTTCCCAAAAGAGCCTAACTTTTGTACATTCCCATACTGAATCTAAGGAAGTACCTGTCTTTTCACCAAACCGAAAACACCAATCTGACAAACTAAACCCATCTATTTCCAATTTTTCAGGAGTTTAATATAACTGATGCAAAAAGTTATCGTAAACCAAACTATATTGAACATTTATTAACTTCATAACACTATCAAGACACATATCAGATCACTCCTCCACAGACATAGGCATATAGAAGCATATATGTTTTAAATATATCCACATTCGTCATCTTTTCTTGTAGTAACATACATTTCTGAAACAAATCCCTTTTTGCCCTTATCAACAATAAATTTCTCAAAGTTCATTTAACCAAAATATTCTAACAAATAAATCTTGCACTTGATAATATGCATATAAAGTGTTTGTGATACACCAAACTTCTCTCTAAGTAGAACCATCTCCCTGGGGGGGACAGGGTTCAGAGCCATTCCTTTTGTCCACAACCCTCCTTCTCCAAGAGGGTCAGGTCACCCCTCATTCTCCAGCATGCTCCAAGGGAGAAAGAGCATCTGAATTCCTCCCCAACTCCAAAAGCTCAGCAGGACTGAGACCTTCCACAACACAAACGAGACTTCATCCCCCAAGACATCTCATGGAGTGGAAGGAGCCCCTTGCTTCATTGCTAAACGCTGTTGAGTCGCCACACCAGCAACGCTTTCCAGCACCTTGATCTGGGATTGTTGGTGGTGGGATGGGTTGGGGGGGAGGTGGGAAAAGATGGAACAGGTTCTATAATCCGGTGTTGTAGGGTGTGGAAGGGCGATTCTGTCTCACAGTGGGAGAGATCGCATTCTGTGGTGAGGGGAGAGCTCTTTACCATTCCTGTTGGAAGAGCTACCTTCCCTCCCACTCCCGAAGACTGCTCTCCCCAAGATACCTCACCCGCGCCCCACGCCAATTCCTCGATCCTTTTTTCATCTCTCACCCAATACCACACTCCCGGTTCCTCAGTGCCTTCCATCCCCTCCCACCCCAGCCCTCCAGCTCAACCCTACTTCTGATCCAATCTCCCTCTGCCTGTGGTGCACCCCGATATTTTCATTCTGCCCTCCACATAACCTCCACTGCTACAGACCCCATCCCTGTATCCCTGCCCAAGCCACTGCTCTCTCGCACCTGCCTAGAAAGCGCCTTGCATTCAGGATGGAGAGAGGGTGTTAAATGTGGCCTCAATTCTCTCCGGCCACACCGGGTGAAGGATGGTGCTGGAGGAGGCTCTGTCTCAGTAGTGGAGCCGGTGACAGGATCTCTATCTCAGCCATGGGCCCTGGGCACTTCCAAACACAACGCCGTTGATCAGAGAGGGTCCCTGGAATGTTCCCTCATGTGGGCCTCATTGCCCTTCCAGGAGAGACATCCTACTTGTGCTGCTCTGGCGTGGTGCAGCTCAGCTATGGCAACACATCAGCAGTTGCCCCACTCTGTGACATCATCTCCCCATCTGTGTCACCTCCCCTCTTTGTGACACCACTAGTGTAATGGCCAGGGACATCCAGCTATTTCAATCCTCCTCAATTTTCCCAAGTGAGGGCTGGGGAGGGGTAGTTCAACTTGTATAAGTTACTTGAGTTGTTATCTCTTCTACCTCCTTGATATTTGATTCCATTTTGCGGACACTTTAGTTGACTATTTTATTGACATTGCCTGTAATCTCCCTTCATAAGTGACATGATTTTTATTTATCCCAATTGATCTTATACCCAAAGATCTCCCCATTGTCCTCCAGAGTGGAGCGCAACTTGGGCAACGAGTGTGTCAGGTCTGTCAGATCTGTCAGAACATCTCAGCAAATAAATTGAATTTATGCTCTTCCTGCCCTGTTCTGAAAATTTTAATGACTGAATCCTGGCAAATGGCCACGGCTGATGACCCCATGGCTAAACAAAAATTGCGCTGGAGATAGCGGGAAACCCTGCCTTGCATGATCTTTTCAGTGGGAAGGCTCAGGTAATTTGTCCATTGGCCACAAACTTAGCCTTGGGCGCAGGTGAAACACCCTTATCCAATGTAGAAAAGTTGGCCACAGCCCCAATTTTCCCAGCACTTAAATAATTCTCCCACTCTAATTTGTGTGAGAAACACAGCTCACTGATTAAATAATTTTGAAGTCAATAGGTGAAGCGATATAACCTTTTTATTCAACGTTCTTGCAAGAGCGGGTCTCCTTCAGAAAGGCACACACACTGCTATTCAACAACCTTTTTTTCTACATTTCTTTGTGTTAATAACCACTCCTCCGTTAGTTTAATTGGTTAGTTCACTGAGTAATTGATAAGTACGTTTAACCTATCAAAAGATGTTCCTCTCCTTGTATTGAAGCCCGCCCTAGTTTCCATCTCCCACTCACCTTATTTCACTACCCCCTACCTTTATTTCTTCTCATCCTTATCTGGTATGATGCCCAGTTCTTTCGCAATTTTTTTGGTATCATTTTGGCTTTCTCTGCAATTTTTTGCAGGAAGTGACCTTCCTTGGTATTCTAGCAGACCGCAACCCCCCACCCCCCACCCTCCCCTTAAGGTACCCATCGGCTTTCTCTGGGCAGCCATATTAACTCTCGAGAAACAGGCCTTTGGCTACTTTCCACAATCCCGCCCCTCCTTTTTTATTTATTCTACTGTTTCTTCATCACTGGAGATAGAACCATAAAATGCCTCCAATTTGGATAACATCATCCCACGAGTCTCTTCCATTTTCTAAAGCTTTCAATGTCAAGTAGATACAGATTATCCCGTGTTGACCCATCTTCTATGTCCCTTAAGGGCATTTGTTTCATAATTGCAGTTTCAATAAGCCGCTGTGTAAGCCCGCGCACACAGGGCATATATAATACATCATCCCACACCAGTTAGTACCCCTACCTCCAGTATTAAGGAGGGCAGTATGGAGACGATTACTCCCTCCCATTTTCCAAAGTACAACTCCAGCCACCCAGTTAGTGAGGTGCCCACCCCTCAGCCAGGGTGGAGAGGCACTGCTACACTTTTGTAATAGTTCCATCTGGGCTGGATCGTGTGGGATAAAAGTACACCAATTTCCACTTAGCATTACACAGTCTCCTCCGTTCTCTGCTCAGACCATATCTAGCGCTATTCTGTTTCCCCATGCCACGCGACTGGTGGCATCCAATTGATCAGATATCCCCTTTACAGCATCCAGGATATAATTTATGAACCATTGTTGATTGTAGTAAATATAGTTTATCCAGTCCACGTTTTTTTATGAATAGTTTCCCACCAAAAGATAGTTAACTCAAATTCTGCTGCTATCTGATTGCGTGCGTTAAATTTATTAGGTACTCCCCTTGGCACCCCAATTGAATCAATACAAATTTGGTTACATAAAGACGTTCCCAGGAACTCCCTCTTACTTCTCTTTATCCCTATTACCTTCTCCCATTCTAATTCCAAGGTGAAGGGTATGGCCAATTGAATGATTGCACAGGTACCCTTCCAGTTGGGAGGAAGAATCAGTCTCAGGATCCTGCCTCTGCTCAACCACCATAGATCCATTCGAGGTACATTCAAGGCTGAGTAGTGCCCTCCCCTCTCCTCTGTCACATCTCGTACCTTTATACATATTGTAGATTTCCTACATTCCTCGTGAACTATCTTCCTTTTGTCTAGAAATTCAGGCGGTGTGATTTCCTGACACAGCCGAGAATGCCAGCGGAATCCGGACATCCTTCTTCAGAGCAGGAGGGAAATCAGGGACAGAGATTTACAGGACTGGTTACCCCAGGCCATTTTATTCTGATACAAGGCCATCGTTCACCTCATTCCTTGTCTGTCTTTATCCCAACCCAGCGGAAATGGAATCACCTGTGCTATAAGTGCATGCATAGCAATTGCTCTTTTTTAAACCCTTCACTGTATATTTTAACTATTCTACCCAGACATTTGTATCGCCATAACTTGTCTCAATCGTCTGTCTAAGGTCCTCTACCTCCACTATCTTTACTACTTTCAGATCATTGGATGGAGTATAGGGTTTCTCGCTGGGCATTATTGTGAAGGTACGATCAGTTGGATTAGTCTTGGATCCTTCTACGATTATTCTAAATCAACACGCCAACGGGTCCTTTCCCCTGATGTTTATACCCATTCCAAATTGATTTCTCATCTACCCCTTTTGAGTAGGTTTTTCCATTGATTTCCTCAATCCCTGAGGTTTGTTTAATGGTCATATAGATAGGATTACACTCTTTGTTCCTGCAGTTAATGGCAAAGTGTCCTCTCCAGATTGATATCTGACATTTTAGTACCAGATCTTGTACCAGCCGTCCAGCACCGGGTCTGGGTGGTCCACCATGCATCACACCAATAGGGACAGAGTCTATTAAGACACATATGTTTCTCCTGAACACTATGTCATCTCTGACTCTCAACCCCACCACATTTTATTAAGCTACAAGCATGACATTGAATCACCTGCAGTTTAGAACTCTCGGGGATGGTCATGGTGAACTTTACTGGCCCTGAAGGCTTGAGGGTGGATTCTAATCCTCTCCCTATTGGGGTATGAATCTCATTGGACCCACTCTGGTTTCCAATGACCAACGCTGTCCACCATATCCACCACCATCTCATGTTCCTTACTACCGAAGGAGGAGGGTTGTACATCGCTATTAAATTATCTTTCACAAACTAGTCCAAGTCCTGCTCTAATGACCATCAATGTCTTTTCAGCTGGTTCTTGAGCAGGTCTTTGGTGGGATGTATCTGCCAAGTTGGCGGCTCAGCAGTGGTGTCCACCAGTCCTTTCTCTCTGGTGTGAATTGTCCACCATATTTTGGCAGTTCTTATCGCCGGCTCAATGGTCAGGAGGGTTAGAAATGGTCCTACCCAACTTGGCTGAAGCTTGGAGTCCCTCCATACCTTCACCAGAACCCAATCACCTGCTTGTATTTGGTGGACAGCAAATTCGAGTGGAGGTATCTGGGCCAAAAGACCCTTCTTCCTAAGAACTAATAAAGAAGAAGCAAGAGCCGAGACATCATTCTTTAGAAATTGGTCAGTGACTTCTACAGTTGGCAATTTCCCTTCTCTTCCCAAAAATGACACTCTGAAAAGCATCTCATAGGGGTCAATCCGACATCCCTTTCAGGTGACCTTTGGATTCGCAGTCAGACTATAGTCATTTTGTCCACAGTAACTTTGTTTCTAGCACAAATTTGGACAATTGTTTATTCAATGTCTGATTCTTTCATTCTCACTGCCCTGAGGAAGGGGGATACCATGGGATATGAAAATCACATTTTATTTCTATCTTTTGCTTTATTTCTTGGTATCTTAGAGGTGAAGTGACTTCCTTGGTCAAAGTCTATGTTTCCCACCAGCCCATAGGGTGGTATAATGTGCTCTAAAATAATCTATGATACTCCCTATGAAATGGCCAAGGCCATTGGGAATGCTTCTACCCATCATGTCAGGTGACCAACTGGTACTAAAAGGTACTTTTGCCTGCCTATCTGAGGTCGATCGGTAAAGTCTACCTGTATACTCTGGAAGGGCCTTCTACCAGTTCCCCTTCCTCCCCTTTGGGATACCCTTAGTATCTTTGTGCTAACTTTTTGACAAGTTAGTCACCCTGCACAGATCTGTTTGGCCATGGTGTATACGCCCTTGCATCCCAATTTCCTCAATACTATATCGCACGTCGCTTGTCCTCCCCAGTGACTCCCTTGGTGCAGGGTTGTTTCTCATGATGGGTTTATTTACTAACTCTATTCCATTTGGGAGAATCCACTTTCGTTCTTCAGTGTTTACTGCCCCCATTCCACAGAATTCCTCCACTTCCTCTTTAGTAAATATTGTTTTAGCTTGTTCACAACCCACAGTGGGAACCAACACGTATAACCATATAACAATTTCAGCACGGAAACAGGCCAATTTGTCCCTTCTAGTCACACTGATCCATGTACCCTCCTCTAATCCCACTTACCAGCACTCTGCCCATATCCTTCCATCTCCCTCCCATCCATATACTTATCCAACTCTTTCATAAATGAGAAAATTGACCCTGACTCCACCACCTTTCCCGGAAGCCCATTCCACGCAGTAACCACTGGCTGAGTAAAGAAGTTCCCCCTCATGTTACTCCTAAACCTTTGCTCGTCAACTCTCAACTCATGACCTCTTGTATCCTTCTCTCCTCCTCTCAATGGGAAAAGCCTTTCCACATCAACTCGATCTATTCCTCTCATTATTTTAAACAACTCTATCAAATCCTCTCTCAGCCTTCAAGTCATTAAGGTTGTCCATTGTCACCAGCCTTGTTTGCATTGGTCAGTGAACCATTAGCTCAGGCAACTCGACAGAATGACAAGGTTAAATGGATAGGAATTGCAGATGATGAATATGAGATTAATTTATTCACTGATCTATTGATTTATTTGACACATCCTTTGAAATATTTAAGAATGTTTAATTACATTTGGGGAGATATCTGGGTAGAAGGTGAATAGAGATAAAAGTGAAATATTGCCGATTTTGGAAGGGGATTATAAGGAGTGTAAAAATATTATAAAATTATGATAGTCTGATAAAATTAAATATTTAGGGGTAACTGTGAATGCAAATTATCAATCTTTATATATTTTAAATTATGTACCTTTATTGAAAAAGATTTAAATGGATTTGATTAAATGGAAGGATCTTCCATTAACGTTAATGGGTCAAGTAAATTGTATTAAAATGAATACTTTTCTTCGTATTCAATACTTATTTCAGTCAACTCCATGTTCACTTTCAAAGGGTTTATTTTCAGGATTTGAATAAGGTGGTGAGGAAAGTTTTATGAAAGGGAAAATTAGCTCGAGTGGCCTGACAGAAATTGACATGGAAATATGCACTAGGTAGACTCCAGTTGCCTCATTTTCAAAAGTATTATGAAGCTGCACAGTTGAAGTTTGTTAGTGGAATGATGGATATTAATCAGCCTCCTAGTCGGGCCAAGGTAGAGTTAGCCTGCATTTCTGAATTTGATCTACACCAGTTTATATACAAGTGGAATTTGAATTTATTGCAGGGATAGGATATGCCAGTATTAAAACATTTGTTGAAGATATGGGATAAAAGAAATGATGTTATAGGAACAAAGGGTAAATGATCAATTCAAACTCCGTTACATCAGCTTATTCCTTTTTCAAGGTTTCATAGGTATTTAAAGATATGGTATTTTCAGGGCATAAAAGTGATTCAGGATTGTTTTGAAGAGGGACAGTTTCTTTCTATAAATCAATTGAGGGAGAAATTTGGGACACCAGTAAATCCTTTATTTGTGTATTACCAACTTAGAGCTTTGATAAGAGATCATCATGGTAAGCAGATGAGTTTACCTAAGTTAATGTAATTGGAATCTTTGATTTCCTTTAAACCAACGAGAGGTTTTATTTCAAATATCTATCAATTGTTACAGGAAACTATGTAAAACCCGAATTTGGAGAAATCTAGAAATAAATTGGAAAGCGATTTAACTTATGCTATACCTCAAGAGGATTGGGAGGTTATAAGTCATGAAGCGATAACTAAACTGACTAAGGTAAGATATGGTTTGGTTAATTATAATTTTTTGCATCAGTTATACTGGACTCCTGAGAAATTGAAAAACTACGGATTTAGTCATTCAGATTTTTTAGAAGTGGGTCAAGTACTGGAACTTTTTTGCATGCAGTTTGGTCTTGAGATAGAGTACAAGCATTTTGGGAAAAGTTAGGTTGGTTTTGGAGAAATTATTGAAAATTAAATTACCATTCGATCCAGAGATTTTCTGTTGGGTGATATGGTTTGTTTGACTGGCTTAGGGTTGGATAAGTTTCAAATAGCATTTGTACGTTTGGCGTTATCTGTGCCACAAAAATGTGTAGCAATTACTTGGAAAGCCAATGCAGAGATTAATATAGTGGGATGGCAGAATAAATTAAGATCTTGTATTTATATGGAGAAAATAGCAATTTACAAAATAATTTCTCTATTTTTATTAAAATGTGATCATTCTATTTCGAATATATGGGTTTGGAAATATCTTAAAAGTGTGAATATGTTTTTTGGCTCACATTGAGGGGGCTGGCTGAAGGGGTGGGAAGTGGGGTTTACTAGATGTATAAAAACCTTTTTTCCTGTTGCTATTGATTTCATCTTGTTCTTAAAAGTTTTTTTTTAAAGGTGAGCTGGGTCCTCCACTCAATCATCATGTTTGGACAACTGTGGGCACAAAAGTGCAGGGATACTTAGTTCACTAACCTGCCCATTTACCCACGAGGCATGAACATCACCGCGAGAAGCATGTAAGGGTTACCATACTCATCTCATGCAAAGAAGGATCCAGCTTGCTCCTCTGTCTTTTTGTATGGGGGCTGCAAGCACACGTGCATCATGCGTGTGGCCAGGGCAACGCACAAACACATCCAAGAATCTGCAACTTAACAAATAAAATTGCCTGTACCTGTGGACATGGGCATGCGAGATGACAAAAAAACAAAAAGTCAGGGCTCTAACTCACCAGAACTTGTGGTCAACAACCACTTGGAGAACTACAGAGTGTCACCCTTTGGATTGTAGGAGGCCGTTGGGTCCATGCTGGGTGTAATAATGGGAATCTTTGACCCAGCAATGGTGCCAGCACACATTGGGTAGCACCTTTCTGCAAAGCCATCAATTGTCTCCTGGAGGAGTGTTCCACTTGGCAGGGAGATTAAATGCTTACCGAGGACACCCTTCCAGGATCCTGTCACCTGCCGTACCACCATGCACACAAGTGCTGACACCTATCCCGAGGATGGCACTGATGGATCAATACTCACAAGAAGTTGCATACCACCTCAGAGCCACAGCCAGTCGAATTCCCTGCTCCAATAGATGCTGCGCATCTGGTCTATGTGGATGCAGATAAGGTTCGATGAGCTTCAGCATGTTGTTGGTGCCACGCGTCATACGGAAATGTCTCCTCCACTCGTCATTGTCAAATTTGGTGAGAATGTTACTCCAGAATGCAGCCCCCTGAGATCTGTGCAACCTCCATTAAGACCGATTTGTTATCACGGCTAATTGACTGACAAGCAGCATTCGCCTCCGTCTGCGGCACCTACACTTTGCAAGCCTTTCCACCTCGAACTACCGCACTCTGGCCTACAATCTTTGCAGGGCTCATCCACTAATCTCACTTATTCACTGTTCAGACCACATTGAGCTGAGAAGAACCTCAACGTATTTCATGGTCTCAATGTAGCACATCTCATCCTGGACACTGACACAGGCTGCCAACATCCCCATAAGCATTTCTCTTCACTCCTCCATGATCCTCATCTTATGTTCCTTCCAGCTTCAGCCACGATGCACTGCAAATGACATCAAGGCAGCATGGGTTTGACTAGGCCACAGTCAACAGGAGCCTGCATTTGCTCGGACACAGTTCTCCATCTGCCTGCATATTCAGGTGACAGAAAGGCATCTCCTCCGTGGCCACCTGAACATCCCAGCTGCACCCACCCAGCCGTGTCTCCCAGCGCATTTTATGCGTCCATGCACCTGAAATATTCGAGATGAATTTTCTCCTGCCACCTGCTAGACTAGTCCTCACACATGAGCAGATAAGTAGATCCCTGAGATGGAGGAAGTAGGCCTTCCAAGCCACAAGGTGGTACGTGCTGGAATCGGGAATCCAAAACAGCAAAGTCCCCCACCTTGAATTTCAGGTACATTAAGACTTTAGAGCATTGACCCAGCAAGCAGGTTCTTGCCCAGAAATCAACATTCCGTTTAACACGAAGCCAGGTAAAATGTTCCTTAACTAGTTTGATTGATGCTCTTCTACCAGGTAGAGAGATAGTGAAGAGAAAATTCTCCCACACAAATGGCCTAGGCCTTCTTGTGGAAAGCAAAATCACAGACCAACTTTTCACTGGATTTATCCAGGGTCACATATTGAAGATGGAGACCAGAGTTGATCTGGTGACACCGGATAAGATCGGGATCAATGCACCGTGCATGAGCCATGGCAGTAAAATCAATGGCAGTAGATGTCTGTAATGTTGCACCTGGAGAGGACACCAGCAACAGCATTCACTTTTCCTCAGAGGTTCTGTATGTCCGATGAAAATTGTTGGATGAAGTCCAAGTGCCGAATCTCTATGGGTAAGTAGAGATGTGTGCTTGTTCTTGCAGTATGTGTTAGAGGCTGGTGGTCTGCATAAATGGTAAAAGGATGACCTTCCAATAAAAACCTGAAATACTGGATTGGAGATTGTGCTTCATGAGGGAATTACAAAGAAACTTATTTCTAAATTGGATCTTCTACTTCAGGAGGAATCTCCAAAACAAGATTTCAATAAATCAGAAGATGGGAATTGGATTTGGGAACTGATATTGGTCCTTTTTGCTGGTGTGACATTTCTTGGGTCAGAAAGATGGATATAATTAATGCTTTTTTATAGATTAGTTAATCATGAATTTATTTATCAATTATATTTAATGCCACATAAATTAATTTATTCCACATTTTTCAAATTTATATTTTAGATGTGGCACAGAAATTTGTACGTTTATACATTGTAGTTGGTCATGTACCAAGGTAACATCGATTTGGAAAGATGTGGGCAAGTTTTTGGAACAACACCTGAGATTTTTCTTTTGGGAAATGTATATGATTTGGAACCCCAATTCAAGTTCTCAAAAAATCAATTATTTTTTTTAAGTTGCATTGGTGGCAGCCAGGAGATGTATAGCAATTACATGGAAATCTGAATCTCATCTTAAAATTGATTGTTGGAACGAGATGAAAAATTGTATTCCCTTAGCAAAGGTGACTTATAATGTAGAAATGGGAATGAATCATACTTAAAAATATGGAAACCATATTGAAATATTATGGGTTTGGATAGCTAATGTTTTCTCTTCTACACCCCACCTTTTCTTTAATCTTAAGGTTGATCCTTATCGTGTTTGTTTAATTCTACTATTTTATTAATATCCTGTCTTTCTTTTTGGGAGGGTAGGGCATGGAGGGGGGTATTTATTATAGTCGATTTGCACATATAATCTATATTCTTTTTTCTTGTCTACGTTTTTTCTCTTCTCACTTTTATGTACAGTACAACCATTTATTTTTCATTCTATTTTAATAATTATAAGTATTAATTCAATTCGATTCTATTATTATATTGCACTGTATACAAAACTATAAATATATATTTTTAAAACTGAAATGTTTCACTGCAAGATCGATACCTAAGAGTCTTCGCACAAAGGTATTATAATTTGCCTGAATTGGTGAGAGCTTGGCTGAAAAAAAACACCAGAGATTCCAAATGCCCTCAGCCTTGTCGTTCTAACACTGATCACACAACACTAACAGATGCATCTGTGGTGAGAGAGCAAGGCATTGGGCTTCTGATGTACGAGCATAGTGGCATTGTAGGAACAGTTTTCACATCATGGAAAGCAGACATAGCATTGTCTCCCAAAGTGAAGGCCTTTTTTGGAAACGGACATCAGATCCCTTTAGAAGTTCAGTAAGAGGTCATAGGGATACTGCGGCATTCACCAGGAAACAGCAATAAAAATTCATCATGCCGAAAAGAAATCACAACTGGCCAAACGTAACAGGTGTAGGAAATTCTCAAATTCCACTCACTTTCGATTCATCAGGAAAAATACCACGTTGCGTAACTCTCTGTCCCAACAATAGAAGATCAGCAGGCCTCAAAACACTTGACTGGGATTGATCACGATGCCAAATTCCTCAAGCCTCTGGAACCATGAGAAAAGGTGGCACTGGTGCTCCTCTTCATCCACACTTGTAACCAGAATCTCCTCGATGAAATCAACCATCAATAAAAACGAAGGCCAGTGAGTCCGTCGTCCATGAACTGCTGGAATGTCTGAGCTGCATTCCATACACCGAATGGTATTCTCAGAAACTCAAACATGATGAAAGGCGTCATCACTACAGTCTTCGTGACATCAGAAACCTCAAATGGAATCTAATAGTAAGAATGTACTCGATCAATTTTGGCAAATACATATTTGCCATTGAGGTTTGCTGAGAAGTCTTGGTAATTGGGAATATGGTATCAGTCAGGCACGGTAGAATTGTTCAGGGCAGGATAATCACCGCAAAGTTGCCAATCCCCAGTTTGTTTCCAGAACCATATTTAATGGTGAATCCCAGCAGTTGTCAGATCTGTAAACTATGCCCATCTCTTGCAATTCCAAATGTACGATTTTAAGATAATCCGGTGGTACAACGAGCTCCCGTCTCGTATACCCTGAGACTCTATATGGTAGCTTATTGCATGTCTGTATGGCGATACGATGGCGTCACTAGGCGAGGGAAACACTTGAGCAAGGCTTGCAAAGGGTAGAAGCCAGGTTGAAGGCTTGTCAGGTGGCAGATGATATTGGAGGGACAACAAATGCAGCTCACATGCATTCAAGAACTGCAGTCCACAAAACAGTGATTTTTTAAAATACATCAATGAAACATGAGAGAAGAAATCCATTCCCAAAATGGAATTTGCCACATTTACAACTAAAAACCACCAAAACAGTTTGTGAGACTGAAATGAAACACGAGTGACCTCTGGCCACGTTCTCTGACCACAAGGACAGGCCATTTGGCAAACAATGTCTGTGGTGACCAGGAAGCTCATTTCAATTCATTCCATCTGTCAGCACATGGTCCATACACATCACCCGTTCCCTGCTTGTTCATGTGCCCAACCCAATGACTCTTAAATCGTGGTGATTGCATCTCCTTTCACCACTGTCCTGGCAGCTTGGTCCAGACCCCCACCGCATTGTGTAAAATCCTGCCTCACTTCTCTCCTTTCCCCCTCTCATGTTCAATCTAGGCATCGTAGTATTTTTACATTTCCCACGGGGGTGGGGGAAGAAGAAATCTACCCTCTCTGGGACTACAATAATTTTATAAGTTTCAACGAGGTCATTTCTCAGCCGCCAATGCTCCAGAGAAAACTTTCCAAATTTGTCCAACCTCTCCTCAGAGCCAATGCTCCAACCCAAGCAACACCCTGACAAACTCCTTTAGTAATCCAGCAACCAGAATTGCATGAATACTCAAAATGTGGTCTAACCACATTTATACTTTAAGCCCTGCTCAATAAAGAATACTTTCTTTATCACCATATACTTGTGTGGCCTCTTTCAAGGAGCTAAAGGTCCCTCTTTGCAACACTACAGCAAGTCCTCTCAAAGTGCAAGACACTTGTCCAGATTAAACTCCATCTGCCATTTCTCTGCCCACATTTGGAAGTTATCTGGTTTGCAATGGAGAATACGAGGGGACATGGTGTGAATCAGCAGGTAATAGATGAAACATGGGGTGGGGGGGGTGGGCAGGTTACCATTGAGTCAAAGGACTACACAAATGAAATAGATGGTTCCTCTGGATTTGACCTCACCCGGACAGTGGAGGAGGCAGAAGACAAAGGTCAATGTGGCAATGGAATGAACTTAAACAGCTTGTGACTATGAGCCAAGATAGCCATGGTGATCAAATGGTACTCAGCCAATCTGTCATTAACTCTCAATTGGATTTACTGCCATAGTGGAGGATACTTGAAGAGCATGGACATGGTCAGTGAAGATGAATGTGAACTTACCCTGCAAGAGAATGGTTGTTTATGTCCCTGGATGGTGGTGACTGATGCAGGTTGCAGGAAAAAATGCCCAAGAATGGAGAGGAAGGCGTGGGGAGAGATGAGCGAACTAGAAAGTCAGGATGAAAGCAGACCCTGACAAAAACAGAAAGTGGGGAGGGGATGATGCAACTCCATCGTGTTGTAGTTGGCCGAATGATCAGGTTAATGGCTACAACACATGTTAGGGATTGCATGTGGTAATGAGGAGTCTGTAACTTGTTGAAAGATCTGACTGCTAAAATTCATCACCAATGAGTAGGAAAGCAGCTTCAGTCCACTCACCCACTCAGAAAGATTTAGTTCATAAACAAAACAACCTTTCAACAGGGACAGGTGCAAAAGGGCTCTTCAATTTGTCTTACATTCAACATACTTTGAAGCTCCCCACTGTAAATGACTCCAAATTCAATTCTGGTTGAAGAGTAGGAGCCAAGGCCTTGCCACATCAGATGAGCCTTATTCTGGGTATCTATTTCGACTTTCACACCATTAAATGCAAGCCCCAGTTATTGATTCCCAACCATTTTCTATACTTACCCATACCCTGCAAGAAATACAAATTATAATTTTGCAACCACCCCACATGAAATTGAAACAAAAAACAGCTAATTTTTCCAGGTATAAATTACATATAAAATAATTTCCCCACATTTTAACTTCACTGTGGCCATTCATGGATAACTCTGACATCAGGAAACTGCACCAGCCATTATTGACTCTTCTCCAATGTTACTGGCAGAAATGAGATCATATTTAACACGCACGATATTTCTTTTCTCACTGACCAGAACTATCAAGCACAGTGTAAAATGAGAAAATCTCAAGGCAACCACGAGATACGAACTCCCGTCTGCAATGTTGCTGAGCACATTTGTTACAATATTGAAGTGTTTATGACAGATATTCACAGTCAAGCAATAACAGAAATAACAGAATATTACAGCATATTAGAAGCCCTTTGGCCTATGATGTTGTGCCAACCAAGATATTTCTACCAAAAAAACCAATTCTCTTTCATACAAGTATGCCCAAGAGTCTCTTAATGCCCCTTACGTGATATCTGCTTGGATACTGACATTGGGCCTGTTCAAAGTAGGACATGGCTTCTACCAGCAGGAGTTTCTATTTGAGGAAAATATTGATAGATGGCTGACCATATACGTTTCCTAAAAATTAATACCCTCTCCCTCTCTACAACACATTCAGCCCCGTGGCATCTTCCTGAATTGCATTACTGGGATCACCAAAGACCGGACCCATTTCCCATCTCTCCTTGCAATGCCAATATGGCAGCTGCCATTGAGAACTGACCAAACACATTTTAATTCCGCAGGCAAGATGAAATTCATCCTGACCATCCTGCTTCAAAATAAGGCAAAACAAACCTTCCCAATTTTGTCACTTAATTTTTAATTCGATTCCCATGGCACATTAACAAAAAATGTCCATCCATTTGCTCACCAAATGAAGAGCAAAATCATGATCCCTGATCTTGAAATCCCACAACCTTCAATGTTACACAGATAATCAAGGAAGTCTTCTGTCATAAAAGTGAATGAAACCTTGAAAATATTACCCTTCACAAACGCTGAGATTGGGCGAGCTGAGCCACCGCAAGCAAACAGTCTGAATCACCGCAAAACGCGGTCAGTCCAACAGGACACAGGCTCCCCTTCACTGCAAAGAAGGAGCCAGCGCCTTGCGCTATGTGCGGGGTAAAAGAGCCCTTCACTTCCGCGTTGCAATGACGTCACTTCTGGAAGTTGGAGGATAAGTCACCAGAAGTGGGCAGGGCCAGCGAGCACACACGGGGAATTCAAACGAATAAAGCCAGTCTTTGTTTGACACTCAGCTTGTGTGGACGTCTCTTTATTTGGAAGCGATGCCGCTGCGGACGCTACAGTATGATGGATGAAATTCTTACTTGATGCGACCACAAAGGTGTGCAAGTTACATCAACCTCAATAGAAAAAATGACCAGAAATGCCAGAGGTAATAAACTCAAAAGGATTGGTGAAATCTTTACTATGTATTGTCAACACCAAAGTCCCTGTCTTTTTCAAGGCATTCTGACAAAGTAACTTAGAAACATTACATTTTAAACACATGATATGTCAGGATAAGAAGAAATTGTTCAAGGGACACAAGTTTAAAAAAGGACATCTAACTTTATGAGAATGGAATACAACAACAGGAAAAACTGATTGAATCAGACAAATTCTATGAGCATTGTCGAGCAGAGAAAAATGGATTAGTTTTTCCATCCCTTACGAAGCTCCCCATTACATTGAAGGTACTCCCTGTCTTACGACCGTAATTGATACTGAAAGATCAGTTAAATCTCAAAATGGGCGCAAGTTCGAATTTTGTCCCTGTGTGTGCAGCACTGAAGTTTTTAGAGCAGATTTTTAAATCAAATGTCGTATTTGACATAGCTTAACAGGGATACAGGGCACGTCAGAAACAAAATGTGCGTACTTACTTTGTCGTCAGTGTCTCGAGGTCCATAGGCTGGGTGCAGCCGTCTTGATTCCTGTGCACAATGCACCAATCTTCAGTTGGTGCTTGCACACTGGGTTCGCTGATTGGAACCCGTCACACATGTGCCAACAGATGGAGAGCGGGATTTAACTAACAAAGTAAGTACGCACCTTTTAGCTGACGTGCCCTGTATCCCTGTTAGAGTTTGTCAAAACACTGTCAATTTTGTATTTTTCTTCAATATATTGATAAAAATTTGGTCGAATATGCGGATTCACGCAAGTCGCATAGGCGCAAGTCGGGGAGTCCCTGTCATTGCTTTGGAGCAAAGGAAACTGTGGTACCAAGCCAATAGAGTATATGTTATAGGCCTAGCGAAAAGGAAGAGAGAGTGACTACAATCTCAATCTATTGAATGAATCAGTGGGAGAAAAGAATGGGAAGCAATTCAAGGCAAAACTCTTCATCAGAGAACAGGGTGGGAGGCCTGAGGCAGGGACTCTCACAGAATTGGCAAACCAGGCCAGGGTAAGACACAACAGAAGGAGTCAGAAGGAGTAAAAATAAGCAAGTCTGCAGGCCTAGTGATTGGAGTTAATAATGAAAAGGACTGGAGAAACCCAGCAGTTCCAACAGCACCTATAGTCGGCAAGATATACGAGCAATGTTTTGGGCTAAGTTATGAACAATTGCTGGCAAGCACCGGAATTAAAAAGGTGGGGACAGGAGGGCAGGGGAAGGGGAGGGAAGGAAGCACAGCTGGACATGGATAATAGGGCAGGACTGAAAAGCTGTGAATCGATGAGGGGACAGGTGGGGGTCTGTGAATGCAGAGCTGGATGAAAGAAGTCAAGAGGGATAGGGAAAGAGAGAGAGACACAGGGTGGGACTGTTCGAAAGGTGACATGGGTTAGACAAAGAGACAACAGCAGTGAGATGACAAAGGGAGGCAGAGATAAAAGGTCCAGTGGGTAAGTGTGTGAATAGGATGGTGTGGATGGATAGAAGAACAAAGGCAACCTGTGTGAGAATCTGACAAGTGAGGTGAGAATGGGAGTAGAAAGAGAGAATAGGTCGAAAGTGAATCCCTGGGCCAAGCAGTGTCCAACCATTTCACAAAACTCACCAGGCTCGGACTGTTACCTGGCACAGATCAGGCTTCAACTTTATGACAAGTCACCAGAAATCTTTCTTGTCCTCTTTGGGTCTCCTAAAGAAGAACATTTGATGTATTATCACTGTTGCAACAAACAAAACATCAATGTCCCCTCACCTTGCCTGGCCCCCCTCCACTCCCCTCCCCCACCACCTCTCTCTTGCGCAGCCTCCTTCCACTCACCATCCCCCGAGGTCCCCCTCCCCTCCCCCTACTCTTTGCACGGCTCCCCCTCCCTCCGTCCATATTTCACATTCCCCCCTCCCTTCTCCTGCCCTTTCCCAGCCCCTCATCCCCACCCCCAGCTCGTCCTCCCTCCCCGTCCCCTGCTCCTCCCCTTCCCCTCCTCTCCTTCCCCTAACGCGCCCCCTCCCCTGGATCCTGCCCCTCCCCTTACCTTGAGCACTCCTACCCTTGAACCCCGCCCACGCGGATCCCCGTTAGACTCCCTCCCATTGACCGGCCATCCTCGGCACTCTCACTCCCCGGCCCCTCCCCTCACCCTGCCCGTCCCCTCCCCTCCCTCTACCCGGCCCCTCCCACACCCCCTACCCAGCCCTTCCCACTCCCCTTGCCAGGTCCCTCCCCCTGCCCGGCCCCTCATCTTGCCCCGCCCCTCCACCTCCCCGTACCCCCGCGGCCTCCTGCTTCACCCTGACAGCGACTCCATGCGGCGCACCGACGCCTCAACACCAACCCAAATCCCCGCCGGCCCGGCTGCTCCCAGATGGGGCCCGGCTGCCTACGGCTCACCCGCTTTCCCTGAAACGCGCGGCTGAGGAAGGTGCCGGTTTCCGCCGCCAACTGCTTCCCGTTCAAGTCCACGGCAACGCGATGGACCTCGAGCAGACGCCGCCGCCGCCAACAATCCGCCTGCCCTCTCAGTCCCACCCCCTCAAAGGAAAGGCCAATCAGCATGCGAATCCTCACATCAATCCAACCCTGCTTCAGCGACCAATACAATCTCCGCCTCACTGAGTCAACCCATTGGCTCGCGCCACTGAACCAACCAATCAGCAAGTGAGGGAACTCACAGGTTCACCCAGTGAGAAGCTCCAGACAGAAAACAGAGGCTGGCGAAGGAGACCCTTCGGCCCTTCCACCTCAACTACCCCAACAACTCAATCCCATTCTGGTGAAACTCAGTTTCTCTTTATCTGAGCTCCAGGATTCCTCTGATATCAAGAAATACATTGAACTCAACTGCAAGTGAGACTATTGATTCTCTCCCTTTGTTCCTTTTTATCACCACTTTCCATTTCATGTCCTCTACTTTTGTCCAAGTCTCTGCATCGAAGTTCCATGCGTTTGTCCCCTCCACGAATGTGGACGGCAAAAAAACTCATCACAAGTCCATGGAGCCCAATTTCAAACCTCCAGGATGGAAAATCCCAAGGATATTACATTTTCATTCAAGACATTTCTTAAAGTCGAAGCAGCCGAGAGGTGATTTGGAAATTGGGACACTTAGTTCCCAGCTCCTTTGCATTATCATCACTGGATCTGTGTTGGATTTGTCTTTCTGGTTTCAAATTGATCAATAAAATATGTTTTAAAACGACCAGAGTTTCATCCACAGGACCACGAGGGGCCGAGAGCAACAAAGGGGACTCCCTCCTGCTCCCGCCCGCCCAAATATCAATGTGATCTACCGGGATCGTTGTCAAAATCGTCGAGGACCCCTTCCACCTGGCCAACAACATCTCCAGTTGTTCCCCTCGGGAAAGAGATCCAAGAATATCAGAGCCGGTACAAGCAGCCCCAGAACAGGGCAGGGAGAACGTTAAACGATTGATGAATTGTTCAAATACACCACGATTTTACTATTTATTGAACAACACTGAGTTATTCTTCTGGATGGACCTCACCTGCATCATTTGTCTGTATGTGTGTCGATCTGGTTGTGTGTTTACATGGGCTTCCCCCAAGATCCGGTTTCATCGGGTTGTACTTGTGCAATCAAATGGTCATAAATCACCCCAACCCCAAGAATGGATTTTATTCCCAAATTATTTCCAAGAGGAAGACCGTTCCAAGAGTTTTCACCTCCTCGTGTTGCATCCAGATATTCCCTTCACTGCACGATGCTGCATACGACTCTGTTTAGCTTCATTGCCACCACCTTGTGGTTCCAATGTGATTTTCCTGCCTGAACCATTCAGATTTGGTCTGGGTGGATCATCTACCTAAAGTAGACTTGACTCGATTGGTAAACGCCTTGGACAGGATTTTAGACTTGGCTTTTAATTATGACATGGGTCTCCAACTCAGATACCCTCCTTAAGACAAGGGTAATGATGCCCTTCCACATGGTCTGACATGCTGCCTGCCAGAAGCAAAGCATTGTAGAATTCCTCTCCCAGATGTGAAAAACACAGCCATTCTCCCCGAGCTGGGGTGTCTGTACTGCTCCTCATCTCCTGCAATTGGGGCTTTCCTCTCCACCAGCCCCACAAGACAACCCAGACTACTGAACAGAAGGCAGAGTTATGGAGAGATCACGGGTAGCTTGAGAGGGTGGAGTCTATCCAGGAGCCCAATAACAGCAGGGAACCCAAGTGGAAGGGGGATAAAGTGCATTCAATGGTGTACCAGCAGACGTTGCTGAGGGTGTGGATTCCCTCGGGCTCTGAGGAGAGAAAGCGCTGGTCGTTCCAATGGTTTAGTGAGGCCAGGGTCCAAATGCGAAGGGGCGCAGGTCATCAAGGGCAGACCTAACAGTTGACTGGAAGTGTTGTGGGATACTGTGGGCTGTAGAGGAGGGTAAGGAGGGGTGCAGTTGTGTTTTGACAAGGGAGTGCTGAGGGAGAGGTCACATAGTTGGGACTTCGAAGCAATGCGCCTCTGATTGTCTGCAGGATGGGACCTGTCAATAAAACTGCAGACATTAAGCACACAATGTCTTTGTCCCATGATCATCAGGAAGGAGATATGGAGGAACAAAATCAGGACTGCCAGGCAGGGAAATAATATCTTCCCACAGGCTATGAGATGGACAATGCAACGTGAGTTTGGATGGGTCCGTAGAATGAAAAGGTGTCTTTACAAAAAATGAAACCATTTTATTAATTTAATGACAATGGTAGAGAATAAAAGAGACAAGATGTCTGCCAAGCAGCGAACGTTGAAGGCACTTCCTGAAACGGAGACATTGAAATCACACGGATGGTTCTGGCCAGAATGAGGACGCCTTCATCTGGAAGTAGATGAGGTGCAGCAGGGGTATTGGGGAAGGCAGTTAGGGAAAGGGCACAGGAAGGGTAAAGTGGAGAAGTGGGCTTAGGGAGGGGGAGGAGTGCTGGTGGCGTGGTTGGGAAGGGTTTGGGGATGTTGTTGGGGAGGGGAGGGGAGGGGAGTGGGAGGGGGAGGGGACGGGGAGGGAGGAGAGGGGGAGTGGGAGGGGAGAGAGTGGGGAGGGGAGGGTGAGGGGAGAGGGAGGGGGAGGGAAGGGGGAGGGGAGGGGGAGGGGGAGGGGAGGGGTAGGGGAGGGGGAGGGGAGAGGGAGGGAGG